>NW_017566985.1:265228-265583 GCF_001661235.1 Pichia membranifaciens NRRL Y-2026 | reverse complement strand
ATCGGAGTCGCAGTAACCAACTAAATTGAAACTCGTGGTCTTCTTGAATACTAATCCTAAACCGAGAGTACCTTTTATGTACCGAAGAACATGTTTAGCAGCAGCATAATGATTTGCATACGGGGTTTTGATAAACCTTGACAGGGCCGAGGCCGCATATGACAAATCGGTCCTCACTGTATTCGCAGCAAACAATAATTTCCCCACCATGGTGCGATACAGGGAAGCATCTTCATCAGACAGCGGCTTACCCTCAGGGGCCAAGGACGAACCAGCAGCAAGGGGAGTCTGAACTGTATTACAGTCAGACATATTGAAATCACCCAAGAATCCTGCTAAGTACTGACCGAGATGC
>NW_017566985.1:264418-265128 GCF_001661235.1 Pichia membranifaciens NRRL Y-2026 | reverse complement strand
AATCCTAAACCGAGAGTACCTTTTATGTACCGAAGAACATGTTTAGCAGCAGCATAATGATTTGCATACGGGGTTTTGATAAACCTTGACAGGGCCGAGGCCGCATATGACAAATCGGTCCTCACTGTATTCGCAGCAAACAATAATTTCCCCACCATGGTGCGATACAGGGAAGCATCTTCATCAGACAGCGGCTTACCCTCAGGGGCCAAGGACGAACCAGCAGCAAGGGGAGTCTGAACTGTATTACAGTCAGACATATTGAAATCACCCAAGAATCCTGCTAAGTACTGACCGAGATGCATGGAAACCACACCAGGACGTTGGGAAACTTGCATCCCTAAGAACCGAGAAACTGCACCAAGATCCTTCATTTTGAAATGAGAAGACAGAACGTCTTTGACAGAATCAATTGAAGAAGGAGAGTTGGAGAGGATCAATAGATCGTCAACATATAATGCAACAAGTGTAACCGACTTCTCAATAACCAAAGAGTAAACACCAAACTCAGACATCGACCGCACAAAGCCAAAATCTATTAATACCTGATTGATTTTAACATTCCAACAGAGGGGTGCTTGTTTCAAGCCATAAAGACTTTTATTCAGATGGCACACTTTTAAACCAGCAGCAGGAGATCCAGGGGGAGGCTGCATATAAAGCTCCTCATGCAAATCACCGTTCAGGAATGCGGTGGTTACGTCCATTTG
>NW_017566985.1:264159-264318 GCF_001661235.1 Pichia membranifaciens NRRL Y-2026 | reverse complement strand
AGAAATAGTACGGACTAAGGCTGGGCCGGAAGTAAGATCAAGAGCAAGCGAAAAATCTGTAATCGCTTGATTGGCCGAAGCATCAGGAGGAGAATCATCTTGAAGAAGGCCTAAAAGCTCGGTATCACTTGCAACAGATGATAGTGATAGTTGGGAAGA